>NW_027493197.1:0-45000 GCF_021521415.1 Bidens hawaiensis | reverse complement strand
ATGGTAACCTTGTTAAGTTACGATTATAGGTTGTTTTTTATATTGTGTAAAGTTAATTATTGATGATTAATTACCTACTTGATATGAAAGGTGGGTGTGTATGAATTTGTTTAGGTTAAATTAACCCGAATTTGTAAATAGTGTTTTTAAATGAATTGAAAGGTGTAAATAACTTGCATAAGAATTGAAATTATATTTGAATTTTTTGATTTGTATGGAGATAGAAGAGGCAGCAAACTGTATGCATGCAAAGCGCATGGATGCAATTGCAACATAATAAAAGGCATATAAAAAGGCATAACAGTCTTTTTGTAAGGCCTCGATTCCGGTGCCTTACTTGAACGTTTGATTTACTTATATACATAGTTCTAAATATAAGAGTTAATTAAAACTTTCGCGGAATAATATTAAATACTTCAAACATTCATTACAAAACATTCATAACTTGTCTTTTAAAACATAACATAAAAGATAATATCAAAACATCATGACAAATCTTCATATGCCAGCCTCTTCAGGTCTTGCCATGTTAGCCCTAACCATGGAGATTATGCTAACTTGGCCAGCATCTTTGTCCCCTTCAATTCGAATGGTTCGTTTATCAGGGGCTTGAAGTTCGACAGTTTTGCTATTGCAAATGATACGAGCATGGTTGTTGGATAACCAATCCATACTAAGTACAATATCAAAACCAGCAAGAGCCATTGGTAAAAGTTGGATTGGCAGAATATAACCAGCTAAGAGAATTTTTCCGTTTTCAAGGGCTTCGGAGATTTTGATTATATCGCCGCTTTAAATTGGCACCCGAATCAAACAAAACTCTAGCATAGGTGTCGTTGACTAGAAACGTACCGGTGATAGTTCCCGGCATGTCAGCGGCCTTTTTTGTGTCGAGAACGAAGACTCGGGCGTTTACTTTATTGTTTTGACCACTTCCACCCGCACCACCAGTCGCGAGTTTGTTCTTGGGACACTCGAAGCTCAGATGTCCCATTACCTTGCAGTTATAACATGTCATTTTCTTTTTCCAGCAATCGGTCGTTGCATGGCCAGGTCTTTGACATGATTCGCAAACAGTTGCGGTAGAAGACGGAGTAAAGTGACATCACCCCCTATGAAATTTTCTACAGATCTTGCATTGTGGAAAGTTGGAATTAAAACTGGACTTGCGTTGATCAATACTCTTGCCTTTGAAGTGGGCATTTCCTCCTTTCCTTGGGTCGTGAGTTGTTACAACCTTCTTGTCGGCGGTTTGTGGCAAATGTGACCTTACCATGTCACGGATTTCCCGCAGCAATCCCCATATATATCTTGTGACTTTGCTAGATTCAGGGTTAACCAGCTGGGGAACTAGGCAACAGTATTCATGAAATTTGGTGTTGTACTCGCGGAGATTTGTTCCTATGACTTTGTGATTGAGAAACTTGGTTTGAATCTGGTAAGTCTCGTGCATAGGGAAGAATTTCACCATCAGCATCTCTTTAAGTTCATCCCATGAAATATTATACAACGTTTGTCGTCCTTTACTCATTATCATCGTGTTCCACCACTCCAGCGCTTCGCCTTTGAACATTTGAGCAGAATATTGAATCTTTTATTGATCAGAACATTTGCTTATGATTACAATTGATTTCATCTCCTTGAGCCATCTCACGGTCGTAATGGCTCCTTTATCACTATGAAACTCTTTCGGTCCAAATTACTTAAAGTCTTTAAATGAACATCCTCCAATTTTCAACCTTTTGAATTCTTGTCTAACTTCACCATCGGCGTTTGACTCATGAACACTCTCCTCAACATGGAACGGTTTCAGACGAGACTTAACAGATTTACGGGAGAGATCAACAGAATGAGAATGTTTAGAGTGTTTAGATTGAGGTCTCGCTTCTGATTCAGCCCTAACGGCTTCTTTTATCATTCTTTGAATTTAATTCATATATTTATCAGGAATTGGTTCTTCTTGTTCTTTCTCGGGGTCTTTCCCCTTTTCTTTTCGATTATCAGCATCTTTTCGAGCTTTTTCAATGTTATTACTTTGTTAAGACATTATTCTTTTTCTTTTTCAACTTTTTTCTTTTTATCTAAAATTTTAACGAATTTCTTTCTTTAAACACACATTTTTATTTATTTAACATATGTATATATCGTAAATGATATATATATAGATTATTACATCACACAAACATATATACATCCATACTTGATGTATATATTTATTCTTATCCATAACACATATATCACATAAAATTACATTTAACACACACACTTCCTTTCCATCACTCATCTTCAATCCTTCATGAACTTTCTCACCACCTTGGTCAACTTGTTACATTTCCGAAGAAGCTTGTCTCCTATCTTCTTATTTTTCTTCCCATCTATCGATATCTTCTTTCTCAATTCATCTGTCTCGTGCAGTGCTCAATCTAGGTGTTCTTCCTGTGATTGAGGAATCTCATTAGGATATCCATATCTTGGCGGAGGGTCATGATGCGTGTATAATGATGCTCTTTCTAAATGACCCACAACTAAGCTTTAAATTTATCAAACGAAAATCCTAATGAATCCACACACAACCGGCAAGTGTACCGATCACTAATAGTATAGACCTAAGGAAGTCCGAGTATCGAACAGAAGGACACGAGAAAACATACTTAATACTTAACCCTAACCAAGACCCACCTAAGAATAATATATTTTAAATGATTTTTAATTATTAACTACTTAACCTAACTTAAATTAACTTAAAAGACTTAATTAAGAAAACTAGACGAAACTTTGAGAATAAGATTTATCAATAGAGAAAACGTCTACCTAGGTAAGAATCCTATTGAAGGTATAATAAGCTAATGGATTGTAGAATCTCACGACACCGGTTCCTAAGGATGACACAACTAAGGTTCACTCAAGAAAGCTAGATCACCTCTCCGTCTCACTAACAAACCCTAACCTACCCTTAATTAATTTTAAGAACAAAACCGGTTACGAATTGCTAAAGTGCTCTAATGTCGACTCTCCTCTCGGTCTCACCGACACACTAACCTAATGTAGACGAATACTACGCAACCAAGTATAGAGGAACAATTTAGTTTAACTTAAACTAGGTCAACTAATCGCTCACAAACCCAAACCCGACAAGAACCGAACCCGCTCTCGCGCGATCCTAATCCTAACAAATAAAAGCTATGAGACGACCCTACTTCCTATCACCTCTCGGTCTCTAAGAAGGTGTTACCCGCTGATTTTAACTAATTAATATACCCAACTAAACCCTACAGTTGTATACCCCGCAAACAATCTCTAAACACAAAGTAAAGAGTTCAAACAAGCTAAAATTAATCAAAACCGATTCAATCAATCAAAGCAAGAGGTAACTGAGTATTATTAATCAAAACACAACCAATAAACACAACCTAATTCAATGTTAAACCAAACTTTACGTTAACATTTCAAGTCATGATAATCAACAATCCAATTTACTTACTAAAACCTAACAATGATCATCTAACCTAGGTAGAACTACGAGTTTAGCATTTGAGTGAGTGCCTCAAGGAATGGAATGTTAAGATGAAGCTGCTTCAGAAGATCAAGAAATTTGGAGTTATGCTCCTTGTCACTATCCCTACGGACTCTCCCGGGATATAGGAGTCTAGGTTTGTAGACTCTCGGTGGTGTGCTGGGTAATGGTTGATTCTCGGCCTGTGCTGTACTTCCTGGGTTGCGCCTCTGATGCACCTTGGCCGGTGGAGACTCCAACTGAATCTCCTCCTCTACCTGCTCCTTTACATCTACCGCAGGTTCGTCGACGACTCCTCTCGTCGCCTCCTGAATCACGGGCTCGCTACGTGCCCCTGCACCGCTCCTCGTCGTCACAGCCTTGGCGAACACCTTCAGATTTTGTTCAGTGTTACTTGGAAGTGTACCTGGCGACCTCTCATTCAGACGACTTGCTATCTCTCCCATATGCCGCTCAAGATTTTGAATTGACGCTCCTTGATTTCTTATTAATGACTCGTGCTCCCAAAATTTTTCTTGAGTCTCTTTGTGACGGGAGTCCTCTCGAGTCATAAGCTGCGACAGCATCTGTGTCTGCTGTGTCATCATCTCCTCTAACATGGGCTTCTTCTCCCCACTACTCATTCCCTCACTGGAATCCTAGAATAGGCTTTGACGCTGCTGGAAGCCGGACTGATTTCCGTTCCTCCAGTTGGAATTTTGGTTACCTCTCCACCCCGAATTATAAGAATTGAAAGAGTTTTGGTTTCGGTTTGGATTATTAACAAAGCTGACTGCCTCCTCCTGGAAACCTACAGGGCACTGAACGGTATCATTCCCCCCTCTACAGATCTTGCATAACTTACTTTTCACCCTCAGGTCTTTCACGATATTTGCCAACGCCTCAACCTGTGCTGCAATTCCAGTGCTCGTGTCGACCGAATGCATGCCGCGTGATAGGGAATCAACGGTTTTGGTGCTCTTAGCTGGTGGTCACTGGTATCCACTCATGGCTAACACGTTAAACAAATTAATGCACTCATTAGTATCCTTCGTTGTCAATAAGTTACCTCCCACAGCCGTGTCGAGCATGCTCTGAGTCGCGTACGTCACTCAGTTATAGAACTTCTCAACAACTGCCCAATCTTATAGGTCGTGGTTCGGGCATAAAGCAAGTAGCTTTTTGAACCTCTCCCACGCCTCGTAGAAGCTGACGGTGTCCTCCATCTGGAAAGAATGAATCTAGTTGCGCAAACGAGCGGCCTTAGCCGGAGGATTGTATTTTTCAAGAAACTAGGTCTGCATGGCGGCCCAAGTAGCAATGGATCCCTGTGGGAGGGACTCAAGCCACAGACTCGCATGATCAACGAGTGAGAACGGAAAGATGCCGAGTTTGATTGCGTCTTCGGATACGCCGGCATGATGAAACGTGTCGCAAATTCGTGTAATATGAGTGAGATGAGCATGTGGGTTCTCATGGAGCAACCCGTGAAATTGAGCAGAATGAGCAATCGTGTTCAGAATATTAGATGGAATCTGCCAAGTCGTGAGAACTCTGATAGCTGATGGAGCAATGCTGGATCTCGCGCCGGCATCGACCGGACGGGCCCGGTCTGCAACTGTCCTCCTCGGTAGTGGATTCGCGTCGCCCATAATCCTATCCCTAATGACGGGTTCAGAAAATGTAGGAGAAGAGAATGTATTACCGACGGACGTAGAAGAACTAGAAGACGGTTTTGTACGACGTCTTTCACAAAGCTCTCTCTCTGGTTCAGAAAATCCTTCGGTTTCTGGTGGTCCTAGAGATCGAGTACGTCGCAAACAACTATTAAAATAAACAAAATAAACTAAAATTAGGTAAACTATTTTAAACTAACAGACAAAGCAAATAAGAAAAACAAGTAGTAAACAAGGTAAGTCCTAACTCGAGTCGTTCTCAATAGGCCTCTAACCGTGTCCCCGGCAACGGCGCCAAAAACTTGTTGCGTGTATAATGATGCTCTTTCTAAATGACCAACAACTAAGCTTTAAATTTTTTAAACGAAAATCCTAATGAATCCACACGCAACCAGCAAGTGTACCGATCACTAATAGTATAGACCTAAGGAAGTCCGAGTATCGAACACAAGGACACGAGAAAACGTACTTAATACTTAACCCTAACCAAGACTCACCTAAGAATAATATATTTTAAATGATTTTTAATTATTAACTACTTAACCTAACTTAAATTAACTTAAAAGACTTAATTAAGAAAACTATACGAAACTTTGAGAATAAGATTTATCAATAGAGAAAACGTCTACCTAGGTAAGAATCCTATTGAAGGTATAATAAGCTAATGGATTGTAGAATCTCACGACACCGGTTCCTAAGGATGACACAACTAAGGTTCACTCAAGAAAGCTAGATCACCTCTCCGTCTCACTAACAAACCCTAACCTACCCTTAATTAATTTTAAGAACAAAACCGGGTAACGAATTGCTAAAGTGCTCTAATGTCGACTCTCCTCTCGGTCTCACCGACACACTACCCTAATGGAGACGAATACTACGCAACCAAGTATAGAGGAACAATTTAGTTTAACATAAACTAGGTCAACTAATCGCTCACAAACCCAAACCCGACAAGAACCGAACCCGCTCTCACGCGATCCTAATCCTAACAAATAAAAGCTATGAGACGACCCTACTTCCTATCACCTCTCGGTCTCTAAGAAGGTGTTACCCGCTGATTTTAACTAATTAATATACCCAACTAAACCCTACAGTTGTATACCCCGCAAACAATCTCTAAACACAAAGTAAAGAGTTCAAACAAGCTAAAATTAACCAAAACCGATTCAATCAATCAAAGCAAGAGGTAACTGAGTATTATTAATCAAAACACAGCCAATAAACACAACCTAATTCAATGTTAAACCAAACTTTACGTTAACATTTCAAGTCATGATAATCAACAATCCAATTTACTTACTAAAACCTAACAATGATCATCTAACCTAGGTAGAACTACGAGTTTAGCCTAACATGATTTTTGGACAGCAACAAACAATTGATTTAAACATCATAAAACTCAACATAAACATAAGTAAACTCATTCAAGAATCAATCTTAATCAAACACAAGTCAATCTTCAGGTTACTAGCAAAACAATCTCACATAAAAGATCAAATCAACTAATTAGGGTTCCTGAACAAAAACACAAAGTTTATGGATGTATTACTCAATATTATGGCTGAGATTATGAGTGTATATGGTCCCTAGCTGCTGTCCACAAACTTACTTAGCCTCCTTCTTCTTCCCTTGGCTCAAGAATTGCAAAAAACGAAATTTTCCTCTTGAATGGGGGCTTTTAGGGTTATTTTTTTCCTAGTTGGCTGCTGATTTCGGGATTGATGGTTGTTAGGGTTCTTATTTTCTTCAATTAACTTAATATATTGTGCATAAAAGGCTTGGATCTTGTGGGCTTGGGTCGGGCCTTGAGTTGTAGTCTTCAAAATTGATAAAAAAAAAGGCTCATAGAGTCTCCAAACTTTACTCTTTTCTTCACTAATCTCATAACCTACATGTAATTATCAATATTTGTAAAATTAAGCAAAAACAAACCATAAATCTTATTAATTATACTAATTAAGCACTTAAACATGATAAAACGATAAGGAAAGTAAGTGTGTTTTACAACACATCAGGTCACGGTAACCAATCATCACTACGTCATAATGGTTCTTTGGATCTGGATACGGAGATGCGGTCACATCGGATGAGTAGTTAAAAAATGCCTCGGCAGCTTCGTTTTGTTGGCGGATTTCATCCGCTTGTTCTTCCTCCGCGGGGATCATGCCTTGGTAGGGTGGGAAGCTTGATGATGCTTTGTTTCTCAGTTCCTCAAGGTATTTCATATACGGATCGACAGAGCCATAACTCGGGTTTTGGGGAGAGAGTGATTCCTCCATTGGGGTTGACACTTCATTTGGGTTCTCAAGGTGTTCCTTTTCCGGGTCCTCTTCGGATTCTTCCTCCAGATCCTCTTCTTCCTTAGGTTCTTCTTCCTCATTAATTGAACAGTCTCTTTCACAATCGAGGGCATTTGGAAACTCTCGTAGGGCATCATTACTCTCATCTTGGGCTTGCGGGATGGTCCTTAACCATTATTGGGACAAGAGTCAACAGAATCAAAGGTAGAGCTTCCAGTGTGCCATCTACGTTGATCAAAATGGCATTGCATCCAGTCAGATGAGGGAGATCTTGGTTCCTCCTTGATTGGTCGGTTGGAGAGAAAAGCGTATGATGGGTGAGGATTCGGTGGTAGATGTGTCGGAACTCCAGTTGGGTAATATGGTGGTATCTCGGATGGTTGATATGTTGATCTCATATGGGCGATATGTTGGAACTTCGGATGGATGGTGCATTGGTATACTTGGCGGATGGTAACTTGAATGCCTTGGCGCTTGATATCCTTGCCATGGTGTATCATCAGGAAGATTGATCGGATTTTGTTCAGTACCAGGGAATTGAAATGGTTTGGTTAGATCATGTTCCACGTCTTGATCGAAGAATGCTTCATAATAGTCTTCACTCATATTATTTTTAGGTAGAGGTTCAGCAATTCCATCCTCCTTGGCTTTACGTACATAGTTCCCCATCATGCTCTTGAATGACATCTAACATTTTGGGTGGTTTAGAGTGATGAGGGAAAGAAAAGATTTACCAGCCTATCTTATCCCTATTTAAAATAAAACAAGTAATGAAAATATTTTTCCTATACTTGGATCGAAGCTTAGATATTATCTCGTAATACCTAATTCGCTAAGATCGATGGCTCTGATACCAACCTGTCACACCCCTATCTAAGGCCTAGGAGTATGATCAACAGTTGGTACCACAATTGTAAATAAATCAGAGTTACGGTTTAATTGTGGAAGTCTTTTATAAACATGTGGATTTATATAAAATATTTACATTCACAAAAGACGGGATTAAAAGTTCTCGTTTAATGTTTAAGGATTACTTGTTTTAGTTTACAAAACCACCATTCATTAATATTTAAGTTTATCAAAAAGATCTGAGCCATCGGATATCTTGAGCACTTCGTTCTTCAAGCTCTAACTTTGATCACCTGCAAAATGTTAAGAAATTACGTCAGCAACGAATGCTTGTGAATATGCTGACGCTGAAATATTTTCTTTTACTTGATTACCCCTCGAGACATAACTTAGGTCTGGCCCATCGTGGCTTAGGAATAATCAAGTTATAAAACAATACAATTTATAAACTCAAATCTCTACTCATAGCACCTCAGCAAACACCGCAGCGTTCGACATTACTTAGGTACCATAGGAATACACATGGTCATTACTCACCGCAGGCGAGCGTACTATAACCAAGTGTGGTGCGATGTGCCCACCGCATTTTACCACATATGTAAGGAAACAGAAAAACGTATACTACAGCCTGAAGTCTTGGTTTTTACTATTGTTTATAAATGTTTTAGAGACACATAGTCTCATGTAAATCTTTTCATATAACACATTTTGACTCGTTTTAAAACAAGTTTATAAAGTTTGGGACGTATTCACCTTTTTCAATTTGGATCGGCTTCAAACACCGCCCGAGGGTCTTTCCCGTTGCTATCTCGCACCTATAGGACGAGTATAACCATTTGTTAGTCGGATATACAATCCGGCTTAAGACCTTTAGTCTTATTTTATAAACTTTACCTCGATGAACCTTTAGTTCAAAATCTCTTTTACTTTTAAACCTTTAGTTAAAAATTAATATTATAAACCTTTAGTTTATTTATAAAACCCTACGTTTCTTCTTCTCAAAGAAACATATTCTTTTCTTTTATTTATTAATTAAGAATAGTTATTATTACTTAAATAATATTTTCATAATAAAGAATAGTATAATCACACATTGATATATATATATATATATATATATATATATATATATATATATATATATATATATATTCATAATTCTTATCTTTTTCTTTTCCTTGTTATGCTTTCTTTTATTTTCTCGAGGTATCGAGTATAACCTCGACTTAAGGTTTAAGCCTTTTTATAATATATTATTATTATTTTATTCAGGCATTATGCTTACCTTTTCTCGGCTTATAACCCTAAATACTTGAGCAGCACCTTAACACCTTTTCACCTTCTTGCTCCACTTATTTTCTCTTCACTTTTCTTTAGCTAGCCAAACCATGAACTAGCACGCCAATACTTCACCAATCGTCGGCACTCTTTATGAGTCTAATCACCATGGTGTCGGAAGTGGCAAATTCCTTCTTGGTGGGTACGTCAGTGGAATGTGGTACGAACAATCGAGGAAACGGGCATGGAAATCGAGGAATCGAGGAACGCTTTTCGAGGTAGATCGCTAATATGGATATGGGATTCTAGAGAGATGTTAGTGAGAGAAATGTATGTGTGTTTTGGTGTAAGGAGAGCATGAACCCGTGGCCTTCTATTTATAGGCAAAAACAGGAGCCCGTCGCGATACACCATGGCTTCCTCACCACGTATCGCGTCGTAGCATTGCATCGTCACCATAGAGGTCCGCCACGTGTCGTCACGTGGCGGACGTTGTGCCACGTGTCGTCACGTGGCGGACGTTGTGCCACGTGTGGACACGTGGCGGACGATGTGCCATGTGTGGCCAAGTGGGAGGCCACGTGCCTCGTTGTCAAACAACCCATCGCGATACGCGATGGGTTTCCCTTCTGATCCATCGCGTATCGCAATGGGTCAGGAAAACCAGAATTTTCATTTTAAACCCCTAAGGTTAGGATTTTGATAGATTTGGTCCCTTGACTTAGGAAACTTGATGAATTGAACCCGATATTTTCACGATGTTACATCCTCCCCACCTTGAAATAAATCTCGTCCTCTAGATTGCTTCTTTAAAATAAGTGGGGGTATTTCATTTTCATTTCGGATTCGAGTTCCCAAGTATACTCGGGTCCTCTTCGTGAGTCCCATTTGACCTTTACAATTTTCAACGTTCGTCTTTTTAATTTCTTTGTTTTCAAATCTTCTATTTGAATTGGTTTTGCAACAAATTTTAAGTTTTCATTACTTTCAACATCTTTTAAAGGCATAGCAAGAGATTCGCCGGCCAAACATTTTCGCATATTTGAAATATGGAACACGTCGTGTATTCCTTGCATTTCCTCGGGTAGTCGCAAGCGGTATGCAACAGTACCAATTCGTTCGAGTACCTCGAAGGGTCCAACGAATCGAGGACTAAGCTTTCCTTTCTTTCCGAAGCGAACGACACCTCTCCATGGTGAAACTTTTAAAAGAACTTTGTCACCAACATTAAATTCTAATGGCTTACGACGGACATCGGCGTAACTCTTTTGGCGATCACGTGCCGTCTTAAGTCGTTCTCGGATTTGAAGAATCTTGTCGGTGGTTTCTTGGACTATTTCGGGTCCAGATAATTGATTATCTCCGGTTTCAGACCAGCATACGGGTTTTCTACATTTACGACCATATAATGCCTCAAATGGTGCAGCTCGAATACTTGTGTGATAACTATTGTTATACGAGAATTCTATTAGGGGTAAGTCGTCATCCCAACTTCCACCTAAGTCAATCACACAAGCCCGAAGCATGTCTTCCAACGTTTGATTGTCCTTTCGCTTTGCCCATTGTTCAAAATTTTCTCACGCAAGTCCCCAACGATTGGTACCCAGATCCTATTACCGAGTCTAAGGATACCATCGTCACCCTTGACTAATGAGTCAATGGTGCCGTTGCGTTTCTCATCAGAGATTTGGTTTTCATTGATCACTTGAGTTTGAGCGGATTTGATTTGTTCGAGAAGATCGATTTGAAGTTCTAGCCATAACGCTCGGACTTTTTTTGGTTTTTCATGTTCTTTACGACTCAAGGTGTCAGCCACAACGTTGGCTTTGCCTTCGTGATAGACGATTTCGCAGTCATAGTCATTTAGAATTTCCATCCAGTGTCGTTGGCGCATGTTAAGCTCCTTTTGATCGAAGATATGCTTTAAGATTTTATGATTGGTATACACGGTAAATCTTACTCCATAGAGATAGTGCCTCCATAACTTTAGTGCAAAGATTATGGCGCCTAACTCTAGATTGTGAGTTGTGTAGTTCTTTTCGTGTACCTTGAGTTGACGAGAGGCGTAAGCGATCACTTTCTTTCGTTGCATTAATACACATCCCTAGATGGAATGAGATGCATCATTAAAGACAACGAAATCTACGGTACCTTCTAGCAAGGCCAGTATAGGTGCTTGGATAAGCTTTTGTTTGATTATATCGAACGCCTCTTGTTGTTTTGTTCCCCATTCGTACTTGATGTTTTTGCGAGTTAAAGAAGTTAAGGGAACGGCTATACGAGAAAAATTCTCAATAAACCTTTGATAATAGCCAGCCAAACCCAAGAAACTTCGGATCTCGGTTGGCGACTCTGGAATTTCCCACTTAGATATGGCTTCGATTTTAGCTGGATCTACTTGAATACCATTGACGTTGATGATGTGCCCAAGAAATTGTACTTCGTGCAACCAGAACTTGTATTTTGAGAACTTGGCGTACAACTTTTCGGCTCTAAGTATTTCAAGTAAGGTTCGAAGCTGGTGAATATGCGGACGCTAAAATATTTTCTTTTACTTGATTACCCCTCGAGACATAACTTAGGTCCGGCCCATCGTGGCTTAGGAATAATCAAGTTATAAAACAATACAATTTATAAACTCAAGTCTCTACTCATAGCACCTCAGCAAACACCGCAACGTTCGACATTACTTAGGTACCATAGGTATACACATGGTCATTACTCCCCGCAGGCGAGCGTACTATAACCAAGTGTGGTGCGATTAGCCCACCGCATTTTACCACATATGTAAGGATCCAGACAAACGTATACTACAGCCTGAAGTCTTGGTTTTTACTCTTGTTTATAAATGTTTTAAAGACACGTAGTTTCATGTAAATTTTTTCACATAACACATTTTGACTCGTTTTTAAAACAAGTTTATAAATTTTGGGGCGTATTCACCTTTTTCAATTTGGATCGGCTTCAAACACCGTCCGAGGGTCTTTCCCATTGCTATATTGCACCTATAGTACGAGTATAACCATTTGTTAGTCGGATATACAATCCGGCTTAAGACCTTTAGTCTTATTTTATAAACTTTACCTCGATGAACCTTTAGTTCTAAATCTCTTTTACTTTAAAACCTTTAGTTAAAAAGTAATATTATAGACCTTTAGTTTATTTATAAAACCCTACGTTTCTTCTTCTCAAAGAAACATATTCTTTTCTTTTATTTATTAATTAAGAATAGTTATTATTACTTAAATAATATTTTCATAATAAAGAATAGTATAATCACACATTGATATATATATATATATATATATATATATATATATATATATATATATATATATTCATAATTCTTATCTTTTTCTTTTCCTTATTACGCTTTATTTTATTTTCTCGAGGTATCGAGTATAACCTCGACTTAAGGTTTACGCCTTTTTTATAATATTTTGTTATTATTTTATTATTATTTTATTCGGGTATTATGCCTACCTTTGCTCGGCTTATAACCCTAAATACTCGAGCAACACCTTAACATCTTTTCACCTTCTTGCTCCACTTCTTTTCTTATCACTTTTCTTTAGCTCGTCAAACCATGAACTAGCATGCCAATACTTCACCAATAGTCGGCACGCTTTACGAGTCTAATCACCATGGTGTCGGAAGTGGCAAACTCCTTCTTGGTGGGTACGTCGGTGGATTGTGATACGAACAATCGAGGAAACGGGCACGGGAATCGAGGAATCGGGGCACGCTTTTCAAGGTGGATCGATAATATGGATATGGGATTCTAGAGAGAAGTTAGTGAGAGAAATGTATGTGTGTTTTGGTGTGAGGAGAGCATGAACCCGTGGCCGTCTATTTATAGGAAAAAACAGGAGCCCGTCGCGATACGCGATGGCTTCCTTGACTAGCCCGTCGTGTATCGCGACGTAGCATTGCATCGTCACCATATAGGTCTGCCACGTGGCGGACGATGTGCCACGTGTGGCCACGTGGTGGGACACGTGGTGAATGGTGTGCCACGTGTGGCTACGTAGCAGGCCACGTGCCTCGTTGTCAGACAACCCATCGCGATACGCAGTGGGTTTCCCTTCTGATCCATCGCGTATCGCGATGGGTCAGGAAAACCAGAATTTTCATTTTAAACCTTAAGGTTTGGATTTTGACAGATTTGGTTACTTGACTTAGGAAAATTGATGAATTGAACCCGATATTTTCATGTTGTTACACCTTACATTCCACCTTCATTCTTTCTTTCATACTTACATACATACATACTTTCAATCATACATATATGTTTTAAAGAGCATTCCACCCTATAACCTTCGCAGATATTATTAAGGTCTGTTCCCTACATTCGCCGATATTATTAGGGTCGGTTCCCTACATTCGCCGATATTATTAGGGTCGGTTCCATATTTAACCATACCTTTCATTTTTCATATAACCATACATACCTTTCTTTATATAATCGTACTTTCGTGCATACATATTTCATTACTTACTTTCATACATACATATTTCATACTAGACAACTACATATTACTTTCCATGTCGATACATGCAATATCCGAAGATCGTTCACGCACTAACAAGCATTCATTCATAACATTCATACATACTATCACATCAATCATTATAGCATATGCTTACCCATTAAGGTAAGCGTATTAAAGTTCACATTGAGTATGCACACAGCCCCGAAAACATAATAACGAAGTGGGGCTAGAAACTCACCTGAATGCGATTACGTTCAGAGTTAATGGTAATCCCTTTCTTTAGTTGGGCACGGCTAACTGTATAACAATTACACGTATCAATTAACTATCCCTACCCATATCGTGTTTCTAGTTTAATTATAACCCTCAACGAACGGGGTCCGGGGTCAGCGCCCCTGACAACGGGGTTCAAGGGGCGGCAGCCCCTAGCGGGGTCCAAGGGGCAGAGTCCCTGGCTGGGGTTAAGCTTGGAAAAAATTTCCATCAGCTTGGAAAAATTTTATTTCTGTTTACTGTTCTTAACGAAAATTCCATTAGAAAAATTTTTTATTATTAACTCATTAACCATTTAAGGTATCTTTGTCCAATTCATAAAGTTCGAGGGCTTCTTAGTAATTAAACTATATTATTCTAAGTCCAGGGACCTTTCTGTCATTTTATCAAACTTCATTCGTTATCTGGTTCTTAACGAATGGACTCGTTATACCTTAACGAATGTGTTCTTTCATAACGGATGGACTGGTTCGTTATCTCCTAACGAATGGACCTTCTAACGAATGAGGGTTCATTCGTCATTTCGCCGTAACGAATTTCTTAACGAATGTAGCTAATTCGTCATTTTTCCTTAACGAATTGGCATAGAGAATGAGCCTAACGAATGAGGGCTCATTCGTTAGTTTTCCGTAAAGAATTGCATAGCTAATTCGTTACACACGCCTAGGGTTAGATCAGGGAATGTCAAAACATTCCCTGACATCCCTTACCACGTACGCCGCCTTTTCAGCTCCGCCGTGCCGGAAAAACGGGCGGTGGCCGGAAAAACGTATTTTACACCGTTTTTCGTCCCGTTCGATCCAGATCTGAGCTAGGGTGACCCCTAAGCTCGTATTTTGATCGGTTTATACCCGATTCCATCCGGATCTCGTGACTTTAACGGTTGAGGGTGTTGGCTCGTCGTTTCGCGACTAGATCTAGCGGGTTTGGATCCATATAATATCATAACATTATTACCTCGGATCGATGCTCGAGCTTTCTTTGGCTAGAGAGAGAAAAAAATGAGAGAGAACTTATGTGTGTGTTTTGGGTGGTGTAAGGAATGAGTAGAAATGGATGGATTAATGAGTAATTATGGTTTATATATTATGGGTCATGGGTTTAAGCCCATGGTCTATCTTTCTTCCTTATTAACCCAATTCCATTACCCATATTTATTTAACTCAACACAAACCCAACTCTTAGTAATTAATATTATTATTTTATTAACTGAAACAGGA
This sequence comes from Bidens hawaiensis, assembly GCF_021521415.1. Taxonomy (NCBI): domain Eukaryota; kingdom Viridiplantae; phylum Streptophyta; class Magnoliopsida; order Asterales; family Asteraceae; genus Bidens; species Bidens hawaiensis. The sequence goes on along the minus strand of NW_027493197.1, from coordinate 29,418 downwards.
AACGGGATGTTATACTTTTTAGCCGATTATTAAAGGGATAACAAATGAGAGGACAATGTAATGCCCCCGGACAACCAAAGGATGCAAACAATTTACTTTTTATAAAAGGGGCTGAGTAGTTCCCGCTCTAAAACCACATTGACACAAACTACAATTTTACTCTTGTGAAATTTAGAATTTTGTGTCCAGATTACATCAATATAAACCACCATATAAACCTCGATAAATATCAACCCATATACATTATTTGATTAACCTTTCAATATAAAACCAACATTAGAAAAAAAATGTCCGTAAACAATAAGCAAGGAATAAAAAAAAACTTATTACATAAAAAAACAAACAATTATTATACTAATTACCATTAACTAGTTAAACACAAACGGTAATTTAAATGTACCCACCACCTTCCTCACGGTTTTCCCCATCTTCTGAACCCGGTCCATCACCGTTGTATAAGACACTGTCCCATCATTTCCAGCCAACACTCTATACTTGTCTTTCCTTGTGAAATTCGTGCACTCAAAACCTAGAGTGGCCGCCAAGATTCGTTGAACGTAATTTGCGACATCGTGTGGGCTTTTTCCTGATGAGCATGTAGCCTCCGCTGGCAACTGGTTCAAGAATGTAACTTCATAAACCGGTCTAGGGTTCATGAAGAAAAATATTGGGTCTAACCCTTTCCAGCCTCTAGCGGTTGTTGCATGGAAAAACCCAACTCGGTAGTTCATTGCCACCGGCACAATCCGATCTGTTAGTTCTGCGAACAGTGCGCTGAATCGAAGCAAAAATGGTTCTCTACATGTCGTACCTGTTAATAATAATGTTACCACAATGAAAAGTAAAAAAAAAACTATGTAGTTCTAAGTTTGAAATAGTACCTTCGGGGCAAACCACCAAATCACCTTTGGATAGTTCCTTTTTGATCTTCTCAGCATCCACATGGCGGATTCGGGTCAAACGAACGGTGGGGATTGGCGATAAGATCTCGGATAATCTTGATACAGAGTAAGTAACCGCTGGGATACTTCGTTGGAGGACAGTGGACAACACCACAGGGTCCATTAAAGTCCGGTGGGTGCAGACAAAGAGGACACCCCCGTTGGACCCTGACGGTGTTGGTGGCGGGACTCCTTTCACTGTGACGTTGGAACCGAATACGAAGGCCACATAAGGAATAGCCCACATTGGCAACATAAGTCCAACTAGTATACGGATGGTTGCAAGGATGACACCGATGGGGATCCAGAGAAGGATGAGAAGTGCCGTGGAAGGGGTCGGTCGCTTCACAAGGCGACCGTCGTGGAAGATCACCGGCACCGGCTGGGTTTTCTCGTGTGGGATGTGGTTCTTGTCTTTGATGATGTATGGTGTATTTAGTTGTTCCTGCAATCACATTGAATAATATTAATATTATTTGTATGCTAATTTTTGTTAATTATAACTCTCATGCACTTGCATGATAATTTCAAGGATATCAAGACAATAATATTCATTTTGATCAAGATGTTAAGGATCCAAATGACTGAATCTATTGCGCCAAAGGATCCAATCTGATACAGTGATACGTCAAGTGAAATCCATTGCGTCAAAAAACACTTGACGCGCTCTAATGATTAGTTGTTTTAGAAAGTTAAAGCTATTTCTGTGAATTTTCCCAATCAAAATGGATTGTTTCGTGTTATAAATATCTTAGTTTTAACAAATGTATTGTAATTATGGTTTACCTGGCATAGAGACAAGAATGGAGAATCCGAAGGGCAACTCGCTAGCCCTAGTGTCGGTTGTCGACCACTAAACATGGCTGCAACACGATCACAAACCGATGATCCGAACACACCATCTCGAACCAAGCCAGTGGCAAACCCGAACCGGCTAACCACAAGCTCACTCCCAATGACTTCATCAGCCAATAAATGATCTTTCACAAACTGCTTAACCATAACCGTAGGCATTTTAGTCACAACCACCCGTTTTTCACCCAAGTTAAACACCTTCCAAGCTTCCAAATCAATATCATCAAAGTAAAACTTGGGCAAAACCGCCCTCGCCACCGACTCAATCTCTGACATTGGAACTCCAACGGTAGCAAGAAATATAGCCAGTTTCAAGCTAATATCCGCCTTCCCACATGCATCGAGTAACTTGATAATCGGCCAGAATAATAACAACAATGTGAATCGGATTAAGCCAGACGCTTCGAATGCGACTAACATGAAGTAGGAGAATGGATCTTTGTTCTTTAAAAGGGTTCCTTCTAGCTCAGAAACCACTGAGTCCATAATATGTCTTGTTAATTTGTGTTTAGCTATAGTTTTGTGAGTTAAGTTTTGATTGAATTTAGGAATAGATTGAAGATGAAGATGAAGATGAGGTGAGAAGCGTGTATGGGATTATGGATGGAGGTTGAAGTTGGCTTGACTATATGTAATGCAAGAATGAGGTCGTTTATCGGTTTATACCTACCATCCATGAGAACAAATGGTGCCAATTTATATTTGAATTTTCTTCTCTTAATTATTTATTAACTTTGTTTAGTGTAATGTTTGAAATATCTTATTGGTATACTTAATAAAGAATATTTTTATATCTGGTAACTTAACCCCAACAACTTATTTAGATTGATCTAACATTTATCACCAATTCATAAATTCATACTCATAAAAAGTCAATTAAAGGTGATTTTGTAACACGTTTTTTTAATTAATAATAATCGTAATAATTTATTTATTTTTCTTCTAGATTTACAAAATCTTTTGTATCGGAAATCTCTAATTTAGTATCATCTAGGTTATGCTAAAAATGAAAATAAAATGTATGTAAACATTTACAGCCGTGTTTTGTTATTATTAAAATGATGTCAATATATAACAAATATAAAAAGTAAATATTTTCAAGTTAAAGTTAGAAAACGGTCTTGATTATGATGGGTGGAGGTTCTCGTACATATTTGGATAACACGGTGTCGGGTCCAAAGATGTTTCAGTATATTTAGGTTACTTACCAAGAATATAAGAACCAAAGCTTTGTATAAAAGGTATATAATATTTTGAGGTTACCTCCACGTTTGTACATTTGACATTTTCTCTTAATATATATTTTGGTCTTCTACGACGAGGGCTATGGCCGTATGGCCAGCTGCTAGGTATACCATACTTGAAATTTTTATTATATTATATTTGTATGTACGTATCTACATATAAAAATTATTAAAACTTACAAGTACGTCAAAAATAAGTTTTGGTCTTCCATGGCGAGGAGTATGGCCGTATGGCAAGCTAGGTATACCATACTTGCCAATTTTTGATATATTTTATTTGTATGTACACGTCTACGTCTACGTCTAAATAATTATTAAAAGTAATAAGAACATGCATGTACGTCAAAATTACAAGTGGCGTTGTAATATCTAATACACATAAGTGCAAATTCTCAAAAAGAAATACTTTATTCAATGTCATGGTTTAAAAAACATAAAATTCAAGGAGTATTGAATTATTACTTTTTTTGCTTATCAAATGAAAATAATGCCCTTAAAAATTGGGTTTATCAGTATTGTTTATTAACGTTAGTTGTGTGTGTTTAAAGGTAAATATGAAAATTGGCTAATAAATTTTGAAAGTGGACATTTATAAGGGGACAAAAAATAGAAAGTATAGACACTTTTAATGAGACGGAGGGAATATGTGATAAAACATTCAGGTAAACAGAAAATTTTATAAGTTTGAATAATGGAAAATATAACCGTCTGCGGTTATAAGTTTTTAAAATTTAAGAAATCTCTTCTCTTAACTTTGACACTTTTTTTAACATCGATCAATATAGTAGTTTTAAATATATAGAGTAATTGTTTGTAGTGTAATTATTAATTTTTGTGTTCATGTTTATTCATTAAAAAATTGGGGTGTTCGTGTTTGTTTATGTTTGTTTATTAAAAATCCAAACGAATAGTTTACGAACACAAACGACAAAAACCAATAAAGTTAAACGAGCATAATTGAATAAACATAAACGAAAGCAAATGAACATAATAATTGACAAAGCATAAACAAATGTTCATGAACATAAATGAACGACCAAAACTTGTGTTTGTTTGTTTAATTAAATGAACAAAAAATTGATCATGTTCGTTCGCTTTATTAAATAAACAAACACATAGGAATTTCCGGCTAACAATTCACAAATAGTTCGTGAGCGTTTGATTCGTTTACAAGCCTACGTGTAACTAAGATAATTATCATATATAAATGTAATAATTTTTTTTATCGTTATGGTTGTTTTATAAGTAGATTAATTATCATGTATGAATAAAATAATTATCTATATGTTTGGACTGTAAAATTAATCTATAGTTACATAACTAGGAACTTATGATTAGAAGCTGAAGAAACACGGATCTACTCCTCACTAATGGGTCCTAGATCCAATGAGTCAACAGGGTAGAAAACGGTTAACTGCTAATACGATATGAACCCAATTGCCCAAAGTCCAATGACGAAGACCTGCAAAACAGACACCGTGAGCTCGTTACGGGAAGGACAAGAGGGGGGGTCTTCCCGTAACCACCCTCCGGCGTGAGAATAAGTACTGTTCTGTAGAAGATAAGCACTTAAGTAAAATGAGAGAGTACAGTGGGGAAGTGATTGGGCCAGCTGTCCCTTAAGAAGATGCTCTTATAACCGCCTGGACACGTGTCTCATATGATAGGCTCAGCTTATACATTGCATGTGCATGTATAACAACCTAGACGTGTGTCGTTCTGATATTGGTTAAGGGGTAATATTAGCCATGTGCATGGTTATAACGGCCTTGCCAGGTGTCACTGGCTGATTGGCCGAAGGATCACGTATTGCCCAAGAAAGCATCTTGGTAAATCTTCTAGAAGGTAATTAGTTATTGGCAGCTATCCCGGAGCATTACCTCGTGGTCTTTTACGCGGAAGGGTATTCCTTTTCTTGCGGATGACTTTTGAGGGTGTCAGGATGCTTCCGCATGTGTCGTGAGGGTGCTTCTTCCTCAAATGATTTATGCGGATGGTTCATATGCCCCACGGGTGCCTTATGAGGGACTTCTAGTTAACCCGCGGGCATTACTTAAGGGTATTTGGGTCTTTTTGGTACCCCACCTCTATAAGTTTCCCCAGTCCAGTGTTTCTTCCGTGTGAAGTATTTTATGCGGGTGAAATTCTGGACTTAATGTGGATATGGGGATTTTTGGCTCTGCAAGTTGGTGAGAAATATCTTTTGTTTTGTTGTTGTGGATAATCATGAAAAAATGACAAGTTGACCACTCGCAGGCGTCTGTGCAGGTGACAGGACGTTTATGACGGCTGTCACTGTACTCGACTGTACAACTTTTTCCCTTTTTCGAATTTCCCGCGTGACGTGGCGATCCGTTACTGGATGGTTTTTTCTCTCTCCACTGTTCGCATCCCATCGCATTAATTGCGGTGGGTATAAATAGAGGGAGTTAACTTCTTTTTGAAGTTTTATCGCCTTTGAATTCTGAATACTAGCTTGCTTTCTTTTTCTGAATCCTTCGATCTTTCTTTTGATTCCTTTGAAATAATCCAAGTATTTCCACCGAGTGTTTTACATAATGGCATCTGTTCAATCTGAAGTTGACGAAATAGAAGTCCAATGGGACTTGGATGAGTATAAGAAACTCATCACGACCTACGGTATTCCGCCGGAATGGGGATCGGAGTTCCCTTCTGCCGGCTCTATAAGCCGGCTATTTTGACCGTGGGAACTTTCGCCTTCCCATATCAAAGTTCTTTCAACGAGTGGTCAAGGCGTTTGGAATTCACTTATCTCAACTTCACCCTCGTGCCGTCATGCTAATTCGTTACTTCGAGTTCGTGTGCATGGCACATGAGATAGTGCCTCGGTTAAACCGGTACGTTGCTTTCTACAGATGGCCAACCTGAACGGATGGTTCACTTGCCATAGCTTTCCGGATAAAGTTATTGGCAACGTGACCGAGGATACTTCCAAGGATTGGAAGAAAAAGTTCTTTTGGATTTCCGAGGACGTGGTGCCAGAGGCCATGGTCCGTCGTGCTGTTAATGACGCTCTCATTGACATTACTCCTGCTGCCCATGAGAAGCGCGACTGGTTCCGCAAACTAACTTCTACACCCAGACCGATGCGGGCACTTCCTGAGGAAGCCCTTGTATGGGCGGGCATGAGCCGCTTGTGGCCTTCTCCTTTCATGGACCCTGTTTTTATTGAGCTAGACGGCCGTGAGTTTTACTACTTTGTTCCTCTGCCTTTCCGTTTTGATTTTTTATTATTCACGTTTGCATTTGTTTTCAGGTTTTGGATCAATGTTGAACACCCTAAATGATGGAAAGGGTTGTGTGGGTAAGACTATTCGTGACGCAAAGGATATGCCTACCCTTGAAAGGACTGCTAAATACTTCATCTTCCCTGTCAAAGTGCGTGTCGAACCAGTTGTCTCGGAGACTATCTTCGAATCAGGTGCGTACATCCTAAACCCTCCGCCTCTTCATGTGCTGACCTCCGACGGGACAATCGTCATTCTGAGTGAGGATTCTGCCATCCTTGAGGAGGAAAGCTCAAATGACGCTTCTGAAATTCCATATGTCTCTCATTTGCTGGCAGAACTTTACCGGAAGAGGCCCTTCCACGTATCTCAGGCGAGTGACACAGGTACTAGTTCCGTGGACGCCGGGAAGGGGCCGAAGACGAAGAAACGCCGGACACATCGTCCGAGGAAACCACTACGGCCCAGCCTTGCAGAGCGTCTGGGGACGGTGACTGGTGAGTTCTTACTTGTTAACTTTGTTGTTTTTCGATAATGAGGTCTGACTATGATTTTCTTATGCAGATGCGTCCATTGCTGAAGGTCATGCGGTTGGTAGGCTACCGACGCCGACACCCAATGTTGAACAGCAATCGTCGCCTCCTCCGGAGAAGGAGGCGGATAACCCTGTTACCCCTCCTATTGAAACGACCGTGGAGGGGTCCAACGTTCAGCCGGTGACTACCGGATCCCTGGATTATCTTTTCCAGGGTGGGGATGCCACCGGTTCTCAACATGATAACCTTGAAGTTACTGCTGAGGGTTTCAGGGTTAATGAATCTCCTCCGCGATCTGCTCCTCAATTTTCTCTGCCTCCTCGCCTTTTGCGTCGGGTGGGGAAGGTGATTTCTTATTTGGACCCTCTGTCCATGGAGCCGGAGGGGGTTCTTCACAAGGTGCTCCACAACAGTATTCCTCCACTCTTGTTCATCTCGGGACCTCGAGTTCTCAATATTTCGGGAACGTAAAGTTGGGGGAGACTATAACTTGTTTGTCCCATCTTGGGACATTGTCAACGGGTCTCGGGTTTCTAATCCCAAGACCTGTATGAGTTTTGTTGAGCATTGTATGCCGCCTGCTGAAATGGCGTATCAACAAACTCGCTCCCGCCAGGAACTACATACTGACCTGTCTGTTTCCTTGACTAACAGCTTAGCCTGTTGTCAGGAAATCCTACGGAAGTGTCGAACAATGGGCGGAAAGCTTGGTGCAGCTTCCGAGGCCGTGAAGGTTGCTGAGAAGGAAGCTGACGAGCAGCGGAAAGCGACGGTCGCGGCTAAATGGAAACAAGTTGATGCCGAGGCCGCGCTTAAACTAGAAAAAGATCGAAGTGTTGCTGTTGCTAAGAGTTGGAAAAAGGCATGTGAAAGGTCTAATGCCACTCTTGAAGCTTCCCGAGCTGAAACTCAAAGGAAGAGGGATGAGTTGGCTAAGACACAGGACGAAGTGTCTCGTCAAAACACTCGGATCCAAGAGCTCGAGGAAGATTTGAGATTGTAGAAAAAGCGATCTGAGCTCAAAGATAAGTCTACTACTGAGATGCAGTCTGCTTATGACTCCTTGATGCAGTCTCGTACTGAAGCTGAGACCCGCACCTCTAACGAGCTGCAAGCGCTTCGTGATAGGGCGGAGCGTGCTGAGCGGGAAAGGCAGTACTTCCTCAACCGTGGCCTTGACTCAGTAAGAGTTTCTCATATGTTGCTTTATCTGTGCATTTCAAGTTTTTTGTGCTAATATTTCCCTATGTTCTGTTGTTTGGTCATCCGTCATGTCAAGAAGAGTACGGAGCTTACTGACTGCTTCGTTAACTTAACAACTGCTTCGGAAGGTGTTGGCCGGGTAAAGGGCTTTAATGAAGGGTTGGCGTTTGCCCAATCTGGACAATCTATTGAGAGCCACCCGCTTCATGGCCTTGATGCGGAGCAAGAACTTGGTACGCGGGTCAAAGAGTATGATGAGCTGATCTTTCCGCTGCAACATATGCTTCCGGAGTTCGACTTGACTGAAGATGGTGTGAAGCAATTGCGAGTATACATTGACGATGAGTCTAAGGCCGACGAGTCTAAAGATGATTCTCCAAAAGCTCCGGAAGACACATTCGCTCCTAGCCCGTAGATAGGCTTAGGGTCTAGATTTTGTAATTTCTTGTCCATGTTTTTGTAATTATCACTGTTAAATATTAATGAAAGGAACTTCATTTTGATAATATCTTTGTGAAAAATCTTTTCTTTGAAGTTTGAATTTGTGTAAATTGGATAGTACTGGTGACGTGGCGGAGAGAGAATTTTAGGCGGTGGCTAACAAGACGTGTAAAACGCCTGTTTTGACAGCCTGTAAACGCTTTTTCGAATCTCCCGCCTGACGTGTCAGTTATCCTGTGGTCCGCATTTTCTCTTTCCTCTGTCAGTCAGACGATCGCATTAATTGCGATGAGTATAAATAGGCCTTGATGTCTTCCACCCATTCTTATCACTTACATATTTTTCTCTTCGATCATATCAGAGAACTTTTCTTTCTTACATTCGTTTCCATATTTTACACGAAATGGCTGCCCATAAGAGAAATCCACCTGCAATCCATGAAGTCGGGTGCGATATAAAAGATAAAGATTTCCAGGATGTTAAGAACGTATATGGCTTTCCACCGGAATGGGAGGCCGAACGTCCATCTAAAGGGGCGTTGGCGACCACGCCTCCGGCAAAGAAGATTGCCATTTATCTTGATCATTTTACTACTGGTAACTTCCGGTTACCCGTGACGAAGTTCGTTCGGTTGGTTATGAAGGCTTATGGGCTTCACTTATCCCAAATTCACCCGTTTGGGATGTTAAGATTTCGACACTTCGAATTCTGTTGCCAAGCCCATAACTACGACCCATCTGTCAATATGTTTGCCATTTTTTATAAAATGACGTATCGTGACGGATGGTATGGTTTCGCCACCACCGGGAAAGGTTTGATTGGCTTCGAATGGCTTCGGAGCATTCACAGGTGGAAGTCGAAGTTCTTTTGGATTCGGGAGGATGTCATTCCATATACCATGACCCGTCGGAAATTAGAAGACGCGGCTCCTGAGATCCCTGCTATCGAATACGAGAGTCATAAATAGTTTGATACCTTGACCCAAGTGCCGACACCCATGCGCCCCATTCACAAAGGGGATATGGTTTACGCGAAGATGAGCCGGCTATGGCCGTTTCCTACGTTGGAGCCCTACTACGAGAACTCTGGCCGGGGTAAGCTCTTACTTGTAATAATTTGGATTTTCCAGTTTCTTATTTTAGCATTCACGGATCACAGGTGAAGGTACAAGTTTTTCTACTCTGTTGGATAAAATGGGGTGCATGATGGTACGCCGTCCTATTACATGGCATGATGTGCCGTTTTTGGAGCGCACGCGGAATAATTTCCTTTTCTCCACTACCCTCACTCCGGAGCCTCTTGTCTCCGAGGCGATGTACGCACAAGGTGTGGAGTTTGTCCAAAAATGTGAAGGTATTCCCCCACCCCGCCCTATAACTGTCGTTACTTCGAGCGGAGTGATAGTACTTCTTTCATACAGTGAGGAGTCGTCACTCTGTGAAGAAGGATTATCAAGTGGTGCTATTAATCCTTCGCATTCAACTGTAGGTTTGACCCGTAAGCCAGATTCGAAGGCCACCACCGACCCGACTATAGGTGAGGAAGGTGGTCCTCAATCCGTTGAGGGTGAACCTCAAGTTATGGAAGCAGGTGCATCAAACGTTGCTGACAAGCGGAACGCACAGCCTTCCGATGTTGCCCCTTCCATGAAGAAGAAAAAGAAGAAGGAGAAGGTCAAGCTTCCGGACATGGGGGCTCGGTTTCGAGAGCTTTCCGCCCAAGACGTTTCTAAGGGTAAGATTTGAACCTTTATGATTATATTTGAACATGTCGCTCCTCGGTGACTTAAAAAGTTTTACTTTGGAAATGTTTCAGGTTTAAAGGATTCACAACTTCCGACTCCACCAACCTCACCATTAAACACTGTTCAAGATCCGATCAATTTATCGGATACTTCTCTTATCAAGGAGAAAGAGGTTGGTTGGTCCGATCATCTCCCCACATACCCACCCCGTCACGAGCATTTCTTCTGAAATCAAGGTGGGGTCAGTGTCTTTCCTTATGGGGGCAGGCTTCCTCATCTCAAGTGGAGGAGGATACTGCTCCGCATAATCCTCACTAGTCACTGCGTCGGAACTCAGTGTTAAGTGATGCAGACGTCTGTCATGAATATCTTCAAGAAAGCCTCCCTCCCGCCGAGAGGGAGCGACAACGTCGTCGCATCCGCCAGGAGCTTTTAGACTCAAACTCTTATCACATAGCAAACACTGTTTCCACCAATCAGGAGATACGTCGTGATTGGTTGGCCATGAACGAGGAGCTAGAAGAAACCGAGCGCAACTTGTTAGACGCCAAGAAAGAAGCTCATAAGGCGTTAACTGACACCTGGGATAGTCATCGGGCCATGGAAGCGGAAAAAGCCAAACACCTTGTCGCTGAGGAAGCTAAGGCTGTTCTCCAGAAACAGCTGCATGAACAAGCTGAGCTGATAAAGACCCTTCAAGCTGACTCAACGGCTAAGGACAAGCGCTTGTCCGACCTTAATGCCAAGAATCGAGACCAAGCCTTGGAGTGTGCTGGTCACAAGATGGATTTTATCCGGGCTCAGGCGGATAAAAAGTAGCTTTTGACGACGGCAATTCCCAGGGTATCGAGTCTTTTTATTAGTATAACTAGTTCGGACTTGTGTGTGTTCACCCATGTTTATATGACTTAACAGGTTATCACTGACGTTCGGAACAGTGACGATCTTGGGAATTGTGTTGCGGTACTCCTTCATGCTTCCGAGCAAGCAGGCCGACAAATGGGCTTTGAGGAAGGGTATAAATTTGGTTCCGAGGGCCGTCTTCCGAAGGAGTATATCTTGACCGGCAAGGACACTGCTTCTATCCTTATTGAGAAAATCAAGGAGTTTGATACTCTGAAGTTTTCCCTTTCCGACCATATATCGTAGCTCGCGGATAAGGAGGATGCCATAGAACAACTAAAGGAGCTACTGGATCTTGACGAGGAGGAAGAAGAAGAAGCCAATAATACCGCAGAGGATGAGGATGTCGCTCCATAAATATATATGTCTTTGTTGTAAATATTTCTTTTGCTTGTAATCTCATTTGACTATTAATAAGAAGTCTTGTTTTCTTCCGGTGCACTTTGTCTTATGTACTATAATATAAGTGTATGTCCGGAACTTCGTTTTTGTCAATAAAATATTACAACTTATCGAAATAACATGGAACTAACTGGACATTCTTCATACATTGGGCATAAGCCTTCTTACAATAAAGAAAATTGCATAACTTGCTAGTCTATGTGGGCACGCAGGCCGAAATAAAAGAGCAAATAGAACTGCTACATATAGCATTTCTTTAACTGTGTTGCGTTCCAAGTTCGAGGGATTTCAGTCCCGTCCAACTTCTCTAACTTGTAGGCACCTTTAGATATTACTTGTTTGATTTTATAAGGTCCCTCCCAATTTGGGGCTAACTTGCCCGGAGGCTCTTGACCGGAAGCCTCGTTGTTGCGGAAGACAAAGTCTCCTGCATCGAACTCGCATTTATGGATCCGCGAGTTGTAATACTTTTGGAGCTGTCGCTTATAATTGTGCTCGCGGATCGATGCTAATTCTCTTCTTTCTTCAAGTAAATCGAGATTCAACCTGATTTCGTGATCATTATTATCGATTAACAGAACCCTCGCGGATGGAATCCCAATTTCTGCCGGGATCATGGCTTCAGTTCCATAGGTTAGACTAAACGGTGTCTCCGAGTTGCTAGAGTTCTTTTGGGTGCGGAAGGCCTAGAGTACATGGGGCAATTCGTCAACCCAACCCGTCCGTTTAGTACCCAACCTTGCCTTGATCCCTTCTTTGATAGTTCGGTTGGTCCTTTCGACCTGACCATTTGCTTGCGGGTGAGCTACAGATGTGAAGACTTGGGTGACTTGAAGTTCTTTCAACCACTCCTGTAATCCGTTGTCAGCAAATTGAGTCTCATTGTCACTTACCAATTTTTGCGGGAGACCAAACCAGCAAATGATGAATTCCCAAAGGAATTTTTTCACGCTTGAAGCCGTTATTGATGCAACCAGTTTGGCTTCCACCCACTTGGTGAAGTAATCAATGGCCACTATCAAGAATTTGACTCGTCCCGGGGCTTCTGGGAAAGGTCCCATAATATCAATAGCCCATTTTTGGAAAGGCCAGGCAGATGTTACCGGAATCAGTTCGTTTTTTGGACGCAGAGTGTTTGGGGCATGTTGTTGGCATGAATCGCACTTTCTGATTTCTTGCACAGCGTCTAAGTGCATGCCGGGCCAATAGTACCATGCATTCATGATCTTTGCAACTGTCATTCTTGGTCCCGCGTGTAACCCGCAAATGCCTTTGTGAATTTCTCGAATTAGGGAGCTTGCGTCTTCTGCGTCTACACAACGTAGCAGCGGACCAAGGAATGATCTCCGGTATAAGATACCGTCAGTCATCTGGTAATTCAGAGCTTTGTGTTTAATCTTCCGAGCCTCAGCTTTTCCTGCTGGAAGTGCTCCGGAAGATAAGTAAGCTTTGATAGGCGTCATCCAAGATTCAACGCCAGTTTGAATTACCAGGACTTGGTTTTGTGGAACGGATGGATGATCTAGAAATTCTACACGAATATCTTTGGCAAAATTCTCAAAATTTGTTGAAGCTAACTTGCTAAGAGCATCCGCCGATTTGTTCTCACTCCTCTTAATGTGAACAACATTGAAAGAGGCGAATTGGCGAATCAAGACCCTTGCTTGCGACAAATAAGAAGCCATGACATCATTCTTGGCTTCATATGTTCCATTTATTTGTCCCACAATTAGCATGGAATCCACCCGTGCTTCCAAGTGTTTAACCCCAAGCTTTTTTGCTATCTGCAGTCCTGCCAGGAAGGCTTCATATTCCGCCTCATTGTTGGTACTTTTAAAGTCCAACTTGATGGCGTATGTAAATTCATGCCCCTCGGGGTTGACTAGCCTTAAGCCTACACCTGACCCTTCACTGCTCGAAGCTCCGTCCGTGAACAGTGACCAAACTTGCCCTTGTTCCGGAGGTGCTTGGGGTTGTTGTTTAATTAAACATTCTTGTTCTTTGTTCTGCGGGACTTCTGTAACGAAGTCCGCCAGCACTTGCCCTTTGATTGCCGGTCTTGGTTTGTATTCTATCAAATGTTCACCCAATTCGATAGCCCACTTTGCCAATCGCCCGGACAATTCGGGTTTACTCAACACGTTCTTGAGTTTGTATCCGGTTAACACATTGATGGGATGGCCTTGGAAATATCTGCGGAGCTGACGTGCTGCATATACTAATGCCAAGACCAACTTTTCTAACATTGAATATCTTGTTTCCGGGTCTGACAAAGTTCGACTGACGTAATAGATCGGAGTTTAGATGTTTTTCCTATCCGTCAGTAAAACAGCCCCCACGGCAATGTTAGACGCCGACAGATATAGTGTTAATGGTTCACCTACATGAGGAGTAGTTAACGTGGGTAATTCCATTAAACACTTTTTGACTTCCTGGAATGCTTGTTCGGCTTCTAGGGTCCATCTGAATTGTGCCTTTTTGAGGTAGTTCCTCAATGTTTAAATGAACGAATAAGATTTAGCAGCGTGGTTTGACAGAAACCTGTTTAACGCTACCAATCTCCCGTTAAGTGTTTGAACTTCTTTGAGGGATGTGGGAGATGGCATGTGGGCCACAGCTTGTATCTTGTCTGGATTAGCCTTGAAACCCGTGTCTGTAACGATTACCCGGAGGAACTTTCCTTCCTCCATCCCGAAGGAATACTTTGCTAGGTTGAGTTTCATGTTGATGCTTCTCAACGTTTCAAAAGTTTCCTCTATGTCCCTCAACATTTAGTCTTTTTTGATGCTTTTTATCACTAAATCATCCATATAAACTTTGAGGTTTCGACTTATCTGACCCTTGAAGGCCTGATCCATCAGTCGTTGGTATGTGGCCCCCGCATTTTTTAACCCGAAAGGCATCATTCTGTAACAAAATGTTCCTTGGTCAGTGCGGAATACTGTCTTGTCCTCGTCGCCAGCTGCCATATGAATCTTGTGATATCCTTTGTAGGCATCGAGGAAGCACTTGAATTTGAATGGAGCCACAGTATCTACCTTCAAGTCGATCTCTGGAAGTGGGTAACAATCTTTTGGACATGCCTTGTTTAGATCTTTATAATCTATACACATCCGCCATGTTCCGTTGTTTTTTGGGACAATCACTTGGTTGGCCACCCACGTTTGGTACTTGATTTCTCGGATATCCCAGCGTGAAAAAGATCTTGCACTTGCTCATTCATGGCTTTCGTTTATTCTGGGCCCATCTTTCACTTTTTTTGTACAACTGGAGTGATTAATGGATTCACCTTTAACTTATGCTCCGAAATGTTCCGCGGGACACCTATCATGTCCGCGGGCTGCCATACGAAAATGTCAATGTTCTTTGTCAACAATTGCTTTAAGAAGGTTCGGACGATTTCAGAAATAGCTGGACCAATTATTGCGGTTTGATCGGGAAATTTCTTGTTAAGAATCCATTTCTCTGGTTCAGTCCTCTGATTTTGTTTTGAAACTTTACTTGGCCTCGAACTTTCGGTCGTGAAGCAATGTCGATTAACATGAATTATTGCTATACCAGTACGGGTGGAAACCCCTACTGCTCTGTGAGCTGTGGAGGGATGGGCATTGAAGTCACCGATTGCCTCTCGTCCGAGGATAATATCATGTTTGGAAGTTGCCGGTAGAACTAAAAATTCAACTTTCTCAGTTCTTGAGTGGACCACATCACTAAGTGTGACTGGGAATGTAATGACACCCCGCGGGTGCATTATTTCCCCACCAAACCCAGAAACGGGTGCATGAATAGGTCGCAATCTTTCTTTATCATCTTCCTCAAGATGTTCGAAGCACTGTTCGTACATAATGTCGGATGTACTGCCAGTGTCAAAGAACACATATTGTGACCGATAATGCCCAAATAAATCAGTAATTATCAGAGGATTCTTATTGCACGGTCCGCCTTTGATACCTGGAAAAATGACTGGCTCGTTTTTCCACTCCTCATCCGCAAACTCTTTCCTCTTACCACTGATATGTTGGCCTCCCTGAATCATGTGAACGTTCAGATCTTTTATTTGCATTTTGGCCGGGCCCTGGTTATCCTTTGCGGGAGGTTTACCAGTCCCTGGTCGCACACTTTTGACCAAATGATCTGACTTTTCGTTCTTTACGGTTGCCTCTATTTCATTACTAAGGGCCACACACTCGTTTGAATTGTGCCCTATATCGTTGTGGTATGTGCAGTGTTTTTTATATCAAGGAATGATTTCCTTGGTAGTGGTTGAGGCTTGCGGAAAGTCAAATTCTCAGTTGTGAGAATTTCTGAGGGAGATATTCACAACTGAGTCCAACTGTTATTGGAAGATTGTGCTGGAAAGTTACGCTTGTTCTTGTTGCCAATCAACGATCTTGCATCGAACTGTTTCGGTTGTTCTGTGGTCGGTTGAAGTCTTGACCATATTGTTCCTTTAGCTTGTTTGTTTGGTCTTGGAGTCTGGAACTCGACCCTTGGTAATTTCTTCTGTCTGTTGGACCCCAGTGTTTTTTCAGTTCTTGCAAACAACTTAGCTACTGTCATGATTTCATCCCAGGACTCGGGCATTCCGTCTTTTCCGGTTAGTGTGCGGATCAGGGCATCACTATGGACATTCTTGCGGATTGCTCCACGTAGCATATCTTTACTAACCCCTCCGATGTTAAGGCTCTCGTTATTGAAACGAGTGATGAAGTCATCAATGGATTCATTATTTCGCCTTACAACATCCAGTATTTCCGAAGGGTCGCGTGTTGAGAGAATTTTGTTACGAAATCTTTCCAACTTTTGATCTGCCCGCATGGTAGCTTTTCAAACCATTCTAGCGCCGCTCCCGTAAATGTCAGTGCAAACATGTGACACCAATAAGGAAGAGTCCAACCAATGACTCCTCCTACTGCCTCGAACCTCAGCAAATGATCACTGGGATCCGTCATTCCACTATATGTTCCAACATATGTTGGAACCTTTGCGTTTATTGGGAATGGGGCCGTTGCGATGGCCGGAATGAACTTCGATTTTTCTGCGAATGATTCTCGACGGTATGGTTTAAGAAAATCATGTTCAGCACTACTATAGTATTCCGCATGGCGGACAGCCGGTCGCGGGTAACTAGCCCCACCATATGAAGGGAGACGGCTATCCCCGCTAAAGTAACTACCTTCCGGACGATATGTTGAGTCGTGTCCGTCTAGTTCCTCCTCGTAAGACGATACCCGCATATCAATGCGAGGACGAGGACGTAACCTTGGGATTTCTCCCAGGTTTTGCTCCACTTGGTGACTGTACTGGATATGACTTCCCCTTATGGGAGGAGGAACGAATCTCCTGGGAGAGCCATCGTACGTCAGGATACGAGCATGGAAATGTTCATTTCGTACCTTTCGTTCGTACTCAGCGACCAGACTTTCTTGTTGAATGCGGAGCCATTCATCTGGAGACAAAAGTCCTTCAGATCTAGAGTTATGCTGCCGAACTCTCCTTTGAGCAGAGTCACTGGAGTTTTCATCCAGGCCTAACTCTGAATGAGTTCGATTAGCATCTCTCCTAATTCGGTCCAGATCTCCGAGATCGGAACCTCTTGGGGCTGTAACTGTGACACCCGGCTAAAAATTAGCCTAAACCGCGACTAATATAATCTCGATTAGCAATAAAATTACGCCATTATGAGAAAAATCTCCTTTATTAGTGATCTAGACGTTTCAAAGTCAACAAAAAGTGCAAAAATCGCCACGTAACGAGCCTGGTGTGGAATAACCTCGGGTAACGAGTCAAAAAGTAAATAAATCCTTAACGAGGCTAAATGATCTCGAAAAATTAAAACACATATTAAAGTAGTCGAGACAATGTATAAACTTAATTTTAGAAGGCTCGAATCGCAAAAATTGCAATATAAGTAACCGAGTGTCGGTGGACGACCGAGTAAGGACCCAACGTCAACTATTTCCAAAAATTAGTTTATTAGGCTTGTATTATTTAGAATCCAATTTCGTTCAAGGTCTGGCAAAAATTATTAGAAACGGAGTTCGTTTGATCAGCTAAAATTTGTTAGACGTTAAAACGAAAACTTAAGATTATTGTTTAAAAACCCACATTTTTCCCATCCCCATGACACCTCACCCCAACACCTCACCCCTCCACTTCTCTTTCTCCCAATCTCAAACCACCACCTCACATCCCCAATGATTACTCCTAATCATGAGGTTGATGTGTTGGATCAATCATCATCACACACTTGTTTAACAACTCACCACACAATCTCATTCTTCCCTCTATATATATACACACACACACACACAATTCACACACACCCACATTCAAATTTCAAATCACAAACACACACTCATATTCAAGTAAGATCAAGATCAAAAGAAGATCAATTAAGCTAGGAAGAGATTAGGAAAGAAAAAATCATCACATACACATCCACTACACATTCAGTCTCATCTACAAATCATCAAGAACAACAAGTAAGTTTTAAATTAAGGTTGATTACTAGATTGAGATGCATATAATTAGTTGTTCTCGAGTTTGATTGAAGCTTGAAAGTTTGAAAATATGGAAGGTGATGTATGTATGTGTGGACCGTATGTATATATGTATATGTAAGGGGGAAGATCAAACCCATTTACACATACATATGTTCATCTTAAGAATCATATATTGATTTGCTAAGTTTGATTATAAGTGTTATTGAATCTCTTGATTGTTTGTTATAAATAAACTTGATATTAGGATTTGATATTAGAATAGATTTGGGTTGATTATTGTTCTTTAACTTGTTAGTATGGACTTAGATTGTTAAAGATTGTTGATAGAAATAAACAAAATAAGAATATGTTCATAATTGTGAAATTGGGGATTTTTGGTTTTGGATTCATCAAGGGATTTTGGGTGGATTGTTGAATCAAGAAATGATATGGAATAATGTAATTGAAAATAAGATAGGTTATATGCTAGAATTAATAGTTGAAACTTGAAGATTAACAAAGATTGTTAAATTTACTAATTAAGGAAACTTTAATTTAAGAAAAGTTGAAATTTGGATTTTGATGTGAATACTTGTGATGAATGTGATCAATATGTGATTAATAACAAATTTGAACTAAGATAGGGTGCATGATTAGAAACTTAGATTAGCTAATACATTGGTTAAAATGAACAACCACTTACTAAAGTTAGAAACTTTGTTGAATGATAAATTGAAAGAACAAAATTGGATAGAACACTTAGGATGCATGAAACCCTATCAAACTAATTGAATAAATTAAACTTAGAATTGTACTTAATCAAAGTGGGAAGATTGAATTAGATAGAATTATCAAAAATTAAAAGTTACTATAATAGGAAACTTTGTTAGTTAAACACTTAGGAAATTCATAATTTGATTGGTTAATAAACTACTTGAACTTATACATATATGATATGATGATTTGAACCTGGAAATTTAGGTATTAATATGATATTTGTTCATATAAAAATAACAAGCTTAACTAGTAACATTGTTAAGGTATCTAAAATACGAATTAGGAACCGAAAAACTCGATTAAAGTATCTTATGAACATATATAGTCAAAACTGCTATTTATGGTAAATTATATGTTATTATATGTGTGTTTAGTTCATAGGATGATTAGTATAGACTTGTGTAATTTATTTGACTTGTCGGTAAATTAAACGGTCGAAAAATCGGCTTTTTAAGCAAAACCGACACAATTATTAGGGACTGTTTTAGAACCGACACAACTGTTTTAGAACAGCCCCTTCTCATGATGTGTAACTCCGTCAACGATTTTTTTATTTTAGCTCTAGAACCTATCTATGGAATACATGGAATTCTAGTAACTCCCTCTTATTACTTTAGTTAGATATCCTATAGCTTTAAGGAAAATTTGAAAACTTGTGATTGGTGTTGATGCGTATTCACACCTATTTAGTAGTTATTTTAATCACTCTAAAAATGTACGATAGTTTTCCATTATCACGATGATCTTTAGGGTTGATTTATTGATTATTATGTGGTTGTGAATATTTCCTATATTTATTCACATGCCTTCAATAATTAATAATGACCTTTGTCTATTTCTGCATTTCGAAAATAATAGTAAACCACCCAAAATAAGACAAACACCTGCCATTAGAAGATCTAAGTTATCGACCTTCTTTGAAAAAATTAGTTCAACAAGTCACACAATACATTAACGCCACATTGATGCAACAATCAAGGACGTAGTGCAAATAAAGACACAAGCAATGAAGCTACTATTTAAAATCCACTAGGAAGAGTAAGATTGAAAGTGTCTATGATGATTCCAAGAGTTATGATAACCCAATAGTATGCATTAAGTTGAACATTAGAAATTCGGTAGATAGTGATAAGCAAACCCAATGTTGAACAAGAAATTCGGAAGCTAGCAATAAGCAAACCCAATATTGTTTTGATAAATGAGCGACACACCCAAAAAGGATTGTTCCAAGTTCAAAAATTAGAATGCTACAGAAATATCCATGAAAGCTCATAAGGATTCACTTAGTTATCACTGAATAACCATTATGTTCTTACACCTGTATATATTCAAGAGCCGAGTTAAGTTTGATCTCTAAACGATTAGGGTTATCTCTTGCTAGAAGATCAATCGACTTAGATTAAGGGGTATTCATTAAGTTTACTTATGGAAATAGAAACCACTATAGTCATTAGTGACTTTAATCTTTCGATAGAAACCCATAACCTTTGCAATGATCTATATACCTATCGAATTAGACAACCTCGATATAAACATAGGCTAATTATCTGAAAATCATGTTGAGATCGTGGGTTTGAAAAGGCTAGTATATTTACCACTCGCCTAGCAATCCATGGTGATCAGTATGATACCAAATTGATGATTGTTACCAAGACACGCAAGCTATTGCATGAAGAATACCCTACACCTTGAGATATGCCTACAATTCAAGTTTATGTAGAAGTTTTCCCATAGATTTTCCTAGATAATTCCCGTCAAGACACATCAAGTTTAGACTAGATCTTGTACAAGATGACGCACCGATATCTAGATCTCCGTACAGATTGGCGTCATTAGAAAAAAAAAACCTATTCAAACAACTCCAGGAACTTGAACTGAACAAACTGACCATTAAAATTCGATGCCCATTATCGAGAATTGATGATCTATTTGATTAGTTTCAAGGTGGACCTGATCCATACTCGAAGATCGACTTACCAACTAGATATCAATAGAATAAGACTTTTTAAAGGACATTTTAGAAACACTATAGGACCATTATAAGCTTGTAAGTCATACCGTTTAGATTGACAAATAAGTCGTAGTGTTCTTGAATATCATGAATAAGATATGCAAATCCTACCTGGATGATATAAGCATATTTACTCATGAACCAAGAAAATTCAGGAACAACACTTTAAACTGAATTGATGATAGCTAAAGAATGAAAAATTGTATTCTCCTAAGTATGATTTATGGATTTGGGAAATTCATTGTGTTGGACACATAATCAGTAAGAAAGGTATAGATGTAAAGATTGAAGCAATTAAGGATTTGGAGGCACCAAGGTCTCCTACCGAAGTGCAACATTTTTTTAGCCTTACTGGGAATTATTGGAGATGTGTAGTTAAGATTTCCTTGACCTTTGATGATATTAACCCAAAATGATAAGAAATATGCCTGAAACAATAAGATAAGAGTAAGTTTCTCAATTGCTGAGCCAAAACTTTGTAATGCACTATCTGGCCCCTCCCAGAAGGAGCACATAGATTTGTAGTAATTGCGATGTTTTGCGCTTAGGTCTTGTATGTATGCTTATGCCAAAAGACAAAAGATGATAGTCTATGCATCATAATAACTCAATGTGCACAAGAAGCATTATACGACTCAAATTTTTAAGCTAGGAGTTTACGTTTTTACTCTTAAGAGTTGAAGAAACCCCTTTATAGAACAAAGTATACACCAACCATAAGGGTTTTTCTATGTGTTGTAGATCAAATGGAACTCAATATGGGGCAGACCATTGAAGTAGACCTACTCAATTATTGCAACTGCGATATTCGTTACCACGCAGGTAAAATGAATATTGTAGCTAATGATTGAAAAGGAAAGAAAAGCCTTCACATATATGAACGTTGGGATTAACGTTACAAAAAAGTCTTACAACTCAGATTGGAAAAGTACAAGGCAAAGCCTTGAAGAAAGAAAAATCTGAAACTAATTGAATAGAGTTTAGATACCTCAATATGAAGATTTGTGTGAATTAGTATTAGACAAACGCATAAGTCTATATGCTCAATCCATCATAGATTTCATAAATGAATTCCCACAAACTAAGCACGACACTCTTTAGGTAACAATAAATCAATTATTTCATTCTCTTAGCACTAGGAAAAAGATAAGATGGAGAAAATAATTGATTCCTAATGGAAAGAATCTAGAGTAATCTTGTAGGTAAATTGACAATTATGGTCCGGAACATAATTGTGAATTTACAGGTGCATTTGAACTCTAATATGGCTTTCTATGTCAAGGATCGAGTTAACTCTCCAAAAATCTATGAAATACTCGCCTACCATTGGCTTATTTTCTTTAAGTAATTATCTTCCAGTATTACAATCCCACCATTATGAGTCTTATATGGAAACAAAATTCGTCAATCATCACATTACTAAGCTAAGCTAGAGGGAAGTTGAGTCTTCATTGTATTGGACTCTTTCGAAATCACCAATCGAGTTGGTCCAATTGTGTGTAGGCTCGAATTACCTCCGACAGTTAATAGAATAAGTAACACATTTCATGTATTAAATTTAAGGAAATATCTAATATTTCCTATCAACAAGAGTCCATGTGGACATCATGATTCGATTCATAGAAGAACATGCATAAGTTATGAATAAGAACATTCATAAGCCTAGGCGAAATTGAATCAAGTTAGTCAAAGTCAAGTGGAATTCAAGATTTGGTCATAAATTCACTTGAAAATATCTACAACAGATGAAAAGAATATAACTTCATCTATCTCTAGTAAGATCAGACTCGAGTACTACCTCCTAAATTTTCGGGACGAAAATTCATAAAGGAGGGGAGAATGTGACACCCGGCTAAAAGTTAGCCTAAACCGCGACTAATATAATCTCGATTAGCAATAAAATTACGCCATTATGAGAAAAATCTCCTTTATTAGTGATCTAGGCGTTTCAAAGTCAACAAAAAGTGCAAAAATCGCCACGTAACGAGCCTGATATGGAATAACCTCGGGTAACGAGTCAAAAAGTAAATAAATCCTTAACGAGGCTAAATGATCTCGAAAAATTAAAACACATATTAAAGTAGTCGAGACAATGTATAAACTTAATTTTAGAAGGCTCGAATCGCAAAAATTGCAATATAAGTAACCGAGTATCGGTGGACGACCGGGTAATGACCCAACGTCAACTATTTCCAAAAATTAGTTTATTAGGCTTGTATTATTTAGAACCCAATTTCGTTCAAAGTCTGACAAAAATTATTAGAAACGGAGTTCGTTTGATCAGCTAAAATTCGTTAAACGTTAAAACGGAAACTTAAGATTATTGTTTAAAAACCCACATTTTTCCCATCCCCATGACACCTCACCCCAACACCTCACCCCTCCACTTCTCTTTCTCCCAATCTCAAACCACCACCTCACATCCCCAATGATTACTCCTAATCATGAGGTTGATGTGTTGGATCAATCATCATCACACACTTGTTTAACAACTCACCACACAATCTCATTCTTCCCTCTATATATATATACACACACACACACACAATTCACACACACCCACATTCAAATTTCAAATCACAAACACACACTCATATTCAAGTAAGATCAAGATCAAAAGAAGATCAATTAAGCTAGGAAGAGATTAGGAAGGAAAAAATCATCACATACACATCCACTACACATTCAGTCTCATCTACAAATCATCAAGAACAACAAGTAAGTTTTAAATTAAGGTTGATTACTAGATTGAGATGCATATAATTAGTTGTTCTCGAGTTTGATTGAAGCTTGAAAGTTTGAAAATATGGAAGGTGATGTATGTATGTGTGGACCGTATGTATATATGTATATGTAAGGGGGAAGATCAAACCCATTTACACATACATATGTTCATCTTAAGAATCATATATTGATTTGCTAAGTTTGATTATAAGTGTTATTGAATCTCTTGATTGTTTGTTATAAATAAACTTGATATTAGGATTTGATATTAGAATAGATTTGGGTTGATTATTGTTCTTTAACTTGTTAGTATGGACTTAGATTGTTAAAGATTGTTGATAGAAATAAACAAAATAAGAATATGTTCATAATTGTGAAATTGGGGATTTTTGGTTTTGGATTCATCAAGGGATTTTGGGTGGATTGTTGAATCAAGAAATGATATGGAATAATGTAATTGAAAATAAGATAGGTTATATGCTAGAATTAATAGTTGAAACTTGAAGATTAACAAAGATTGTTAAATTTACTAATTAAGGAAACTTTAATTTAAGAAAAGTTGAAATTTGGATTTTGATGTGAATACTTGTGATGAATGTGATCAATATGTGATTAATAACAAATTTGAACTAAGATAGGGTGCATGATTAGAAACTTAGATTAGCTAATACATTGGTTAAAATGAACAACCACTTACTAAAGTTAGAAACTTTGTTGAATGATAAATTGAAAGAACAAAATTGGATAGAACACTTAGGATGCATGAAACCCTATCAAACTAATTGAATAAATTAAACTTAGAATTGTACTTAATCAAAGTGGGAAGATTGAATTAGATAGAATTATCAAAAATTAAAAGTTACTATAATAGGAAACTTTGTTAGTTAAACACTTAGGAAATTCATAATTTGATTGGTTAATAAACTACTTGAACTTATACATATATGATATGATGATTTGAACCTGGAAATTTAGGTATTAATATGATATTTTTTCATATAAAAATAACAAGCTTAACTAGTAACATTGTTAAGGTAATCTAAAATACGAATTAGGAACCGAAAAACTCGATTAAAGTATCTTATGAACATATATAGTCAAAACTGCTATTTATGGTAAATTATATGTTATTATATGTGTGTTTAGTTCATAGGATGATTAGTATAGACTTGTGTAATTTATTTGACTTGTCGGTAACTTAAACGGTCGAAAAATCGGCTTTTTAAGCAAAACCGACACAAGTATTAGGGACTGTTTTAGAACAGCCCCTAAAGTGGTCAAATACTCATGTATAACATATGTTAATACATGAGAAAAGGACAAGATAATAAAACTTAGTCCAAAACGATTCGTGTCGCGAAAAGCGACACGAAAACGTTAAAAAGTTACTATTTTAAGAAAATATTAACAAAAATAAAAATAATATATTTTCACCAAGTAAACTTGTAAAACTTGACTAATATCTATTCAACAAAGTATTTTCCATAACCTGTAAGTTACATATTAAACGAGAAACCGAAACAACGCATTTTAAGCATAAAACCGACAAAACCGACCAAAACCTTCAAGTTTTGTGAAAAATAAAAGATTAATATTTTCTTGAAAAATTCCAGCAACTGAATCTTAAGTTATTTTCTTATATTTAGTTGTTTATTAATTAATTTAATTAATTAATAGCTAACGGAAAACCGAACTATGTGTACTCACTTATGTGTTTATGTGTTTATGTGAATACTAGAATAAGACTTATAAAATAAAAAGGAGTTTTGTATAAAAACTAAAATTAAGTTTTTATTAACAAAACGTGTTCTAATATAGGACACGGGATTTTCGGAAAGGCTACAAGACAGTGAGTTTCTCTATCGAAACCCCCCCCCCCTCGATTTTTAACTGGAAATGTTTTCAAAACGATATTTGGTTGT
Organism: Bidens hawaiensis; assembly: GCF_021521415.1. Classification (NCBI taxonomy): domain Eukaryota; kingdom Viridiplantae; phylum Streptophyta; class Magnoliopsida; order Asterales; family Asteraceae; genus Bidens; species Bidens hawaiensis. Next base: position 3,982 of record NW_027493197.1, on the reverse strand, counting down.
GTTTTGGGAGAAAAACATATTCTTTATTATATATTATTTTCGTTAATATTTTTATAAAGGCATTTTATTTTACAAATTGGTGTACAATGCGGGATGAGTCTAGTTGGGATAAGTAACAGTTAACCTAGAAAGGGGCACAGAAATATTGGTAGATCTATTGGGGTGACGCACCCCACTTCCATTCGCGTTGGGTTAAAAGTGGGAATATTTTGAGTATTGTATGTATCGGGTTATCAACTATGATAGTCATACGCAATGTTGTATTCTTTGCTCGTCTACAACAACTCAATTTGTTTAAGAAATGAAATGCCTATTGTTTTGTGATATAATGACGGTAGATCATTACATACGGTTTGGTGATATAATGGCGGTAGACCATTATACACTGGATATTTTGGATATAATTCGGGGTGTAGTGACGATTACACACGAATTGATATCGGATATAATGACAAGAAGATAATTATATGGATGTTGTTTTCGATTCATATATATATATATATATATATATATATATATATGGACTATTTTTTATAAAGGGAAACTCACCAACATTGTGTTGATCGATATTTTAATATGCTTTTCAGGTAATTAAATGAAGTATGGAAGCTTCGCGAAGAGCGCGGGAAAATAGTGGCGTGTGTTTGAATGAAAAATGTTGACTTTATGTTGAACTTGTAGTTTGAATAAAAATCGTGTAATATGACACGTGTAATAACTCTGATGGTCAAATAAAGTTCAACTTTTGTTTGAATTCTATCGTTAATTGTGATTGGCTGAGACGACGTCTGTCACCACCCGAAAGACTTGGTCAAAGTCTTCCGCTGTTTAAATTAAGATTTTCGGGGTGTGACAGTAACGTGCCCCAAATCAGTGGCTTGTGTATTAACATTTCCGGTGTCTACTGGAGTAACACCTTCTTGTTGAACAAACAACCCCCGAGCCGTCGAACCACCCAAGGAAAAATTTATCGGGTTGACGATTTCGGTTCTTGCGACAGGAGTCAAAATTCGAGCAAACATAGACGTTGCTCCTTCACGTGTTTCAAGGTTGGGACCACGTGAAGATTGTGTTGGATTCTCCGTCGGCCTTTAGGTAACCGATTCATATCGTAAAGAGGACGGAAAAATTTTTGTTGTTCTAACAAAGACACGGATGGCGCCAATGAAGAAACACGGATCTACTCCCCACTAATGGGTCCTAGATCCAATGAGTCAACAAGGTAGGATACGGTTAATTGCTAATACGATATGAACCCAATTGCCCAAAGTCCAATGACGAAGACCTGCAAAACAGACACCGTGAGCTCGTTACGGGAAGGACAAGAGGGGGGGTCTTCCCGTAACCACCCTCCGGCGTGAGAATAAGTACTCATCTATAGAAGATAAGAACTTAAGTAAATTGAGAGAGTACAGTGGGAGTGAATGAATACCTCATGGTGATCGAAAAGGTATTTATAGCCGAAGGGTGTGGGGAAGTGATTGGGCCAGCTGTCCCTTAAGAAGATGCTCTTATAACCGCCTGGACACGTGTCCTCATATGATAGGCTCAGCATATACGTTGCATGTGCATGTATAACAACCTAGACGCGTGTCGTTCTGATATTGGTTAAGGGGTAATATTAGCCATGTGCATGGTTATAACGGCCTTGCCAGGTGTCACTGGCTGATTGGCCGAAGGATCACGTATTGCCCAAGAAATCATCTTGGTAAATCTTCTAGAAGGTAATTAGTTATTGGCAGCTGTCCCGAAGCATTACCTCGTGGTCTTTTACGCGGAAGGGTATTCGTTTCTTGCGGATGACTTTGAGGGTGCCAGGATGGTTCATATGCCCCGCGGGTGCCTTTTGAGGGACTTCTAGTTAACCCTGCGGGCATTACTTAAAGGTATTTGGGTCTTTTTGGTACCCTATCTCTATAGAAACATAATAATATAATTTGAGGGGCCACAAGCTCTCGTTCATGGTCCCTGCAACAGTGACCCAAAGACTCCCATGAATGTGGTCGCGCAATGTGTCGTCTATAGGCTTTAATTATGTCAGGTGTCATGTTATCTGTCCGTTAGCTCCACAAACACAGCTTGTTGTGAATATTATGTTTGAAACACAACTCTAGCAAGTAAAGTATAACCATCCCGAATGTAACATGACAGCCGTAAACCATCTGGTATTAATTTCATTAGAAATACAGTATTACATTCTTATTTTTTTATATAATAAACTATTAACTAACTAAGGCTACTTTCAAGAGGCTTATTTCTTAATTTTCTTCAACTGAATGATAATAAAGGTGTTACCCTTTTTTTCAATTTGTATACCTAATTACATATATTATAACTATAAATAATACATGTATGTTGTAATAACTAACTTGTCTTTATGTTGAAAGCAGGTAGGAAACTCTAAAGTTTTGCAAATGTAGGTGAGAAAAAAACAATTTGTAGCATATATATATATATATATGTGTGTGTGTGTGTAGCCATGTAGTTGTAATTGTTTTACAGACGATGTTGGATTTGATGTACATCATCATTAGTTGGATAATATATCTGAATTGTTAGGCAGCATATATAAAAGAATATAGAAAAAGAATAATAACATCAACGTAAGGATTTTATGGGTCTAGACATCTAGTCGATCGGGAAGTTTTTTAAGTCCCCAGCAAGATCAAAGTAAGTCGTTTTTAACATAGTGTCATCTCAAAATCATTTACAAAGAATTCAAATTAACCTATTTATATGTATAGTTTTAAACACTAATTACATAGCATGGGACCTTATAGATGATCAAATTTAAAATATATAAACGATTGTAGACTTCCTTTAGAATTCTAATTTTTATACTCGCAAGTTGTTAATTAGGCAATATCAAAAATCAAGTGATTTTCGCAAGGAGACCAATTATAGCTTTTGAAAGTTTTCATGTTTATTGGCCTTTTCTCCTAGGCGACTTCGGTGGGATTGCATCGCTTGTGGTTAAAGATTTTGTCATCTATCGAATTCCAAATAAACCATAATATTGAGACTATTAGATTATTGTAACTGAAAAAAAGGTTTTCATCGATCGGGGGAGTCTAAGCAATCATACAGTATTAATTGCTTCGTACTAAAATATACGGTTAGTTCAATTCAATAGCAACTAATATTGAAAAATATTGGTAAGATTATTGATTAAATTGTTGATATTCAAACGTTTAGTCGTTAAAAATAATATTAGTCTTTAATATGATTGTATTTATATTGTATGTTGGATTGGGCCAGTTCAATTTGGGCTTGGCTTACTCATGATGGGCTCAAGTTCTCCGTGTTAAGCATATGGCATTGGAAGGATAGTTAGGCTTGGAGCATAAGCGCTAGGAGAAGAATTGGGCTAGCTAGCAGTTGTTTCGAATCCAAACGATTGTGTGCTAGGTTATTATAAAACTTGGAAAAGGGTTTTGTCCTATCTGTTGGTCTCGTTCATATTTTGTTTGTTCTCTACCGTTCAGTCTAGGTTTTGAGCGTTTATGGTTCATGACATTGATGTTCCTGTTGTTTTTACAAGTATATAAGTTTATTTTCTAACATCATTGTGTAAAATATCAGAGTTTAGGTTTTTGTTTTCTAATCTATATATATGTTTGTGATCTTGTATATTTCTTGTGAGAAACATTTGTGATTTGGGTTTAGTAATAAAAATTTCAATATGTCTGACACTTTGAAAATCTCTGTAGTTGGAATGTTACACCATAGTCACATATTCCACATTGTCTTAGGCTATGTGTATGGAGACAACATTCATATTGCGTGAGCATGATGGAGCCTATTATACCAGGCCGGGCAATTTATATGGAAGCCATATGTTGGGAGCATCACCCCAATAACGACGTTATACAAAACAAATGGTGTGTCCACTCCACTAACAACCAAAGAAAATATCGGTAACCTATCAAAAAAATTCACCTCACCCATTTTATCACTTTCCTTTTTTTTAAGTAGTTAATTA